>NW_028188250.1:2500-10000 GCF_964204655.1 Triturus cristatus
GCCTGCGCGACCAGATGGCCGAAGGGGCCTGCGCGACCAGATGGCCGAGGGGACGTGCGCGACCAGATGGCCGAGGGGACAGGCGCGACCAGATGGCCCAGGGGAAAGGCAAAAGGGAAGGGGGAGCTTCCCCGGGCCCTCTGGACCCCGCACCCGGGCACCCTGCCGCCGCGGCAGGACCCGGGACGGAGCCCGGGGCGGGGAGGCCGCCCTCACCGGGCCCCCCCCCCCAGGGGCCCGGCCGGGGCTCCGGAACCCAGACGAGCGAGGAGAGGCTCCCCGGCCACAACGGAACCCCGTCCCGGGCCTTTGGCAGTGCCGCAGGCCGGGGGACAGGGCCCGGGGACGGAGACCCCGACCCGGGGCCCGGCCGGGCCCCTGGAACCAGCCGGGGCTCCCGGGACCGCAGGCGATGGGGAAGCCTCCCCGGGCCCTCCGGACCGCGCCCCGGGCACCCTGCCACGCGGAAGGACCCAGGACGGAGCCCGGGGCGGGGAGGCCGCCCTCCCCGGGGCCCCCAGGGGCCCGGCCGGAGCACCTGAACCCAGGCGAGCGAGGGGAGGCTCCCCGGCCACGACGGAACCCCGTCCCGGGCCTTTGGCAGTGCCGCAGGCCGGGGGACAGGGCCCGGGGACGGAGACCCCGACCCGGGGCCCGGCCGGGCCCCTGGAACCAGCCGGGGCTCCCGGGACCGCAGGCGATGGGGAAGCCTCCCCGGGCCCTCCGGACCGCGCCCCGGGCACCCTGCCACGCGGAAGGACCCAGGACGGAGCCCGGGGCGGGGAGGCCGCCCTCCCCGGGGCCCCCAGGGGCCCGGCCGGAGCACCTGAACCCAGGCGAGCGAGGGGAGGCTCCCCGGCCACGACGGAACCCCGTCCCGGGCCTTTGGCAGTGCCGCAGGCCGGGGGACAGGGCCCGGGGACGGAGACCCCGACCCAGGGCCCGACCGGGCCCCTGGACCCAGCCGGGGCTCCCGGGACCGCAGGTGCAAGGGAAGCCTCCCCGGGCCCTCCGGACCCCGCCCCGGGCACCCTGCCACGCGGAAGGACCCAGGACGGAGCCCGGGGCGGGGAGGCCGCCCTCCCCGGGGCCCCCAGGGGCCCGGCCGGAGCTCCTGAACCCAGGCGAACGAGGGGAGGCTCCCCGGCCACAACGGAACCCCGTCCCGGGCCTTTGGCAGTGCCGCAGGCCGGGGGACAGGGCCCGGGGACGGAGACCCCGACCCGGGGCCCGGCCGGGCCCCTGGAACCAGCCGGGGCTCCCGGGACCGCAGGCGATGGGGAAGCCTCCCCGGGCCCTCCGGACCGCGCCCCGGGCACCCTGCCACGCGGAAGGACCCAGGACGGAGCCCGGGGCGGGGAGGCCGCCCTCCCCGGGGCCCCCAGGGGCCCGGCCGGAGCACCTGAACCCAGGCGAGCGAGGGCAGGCTCCCCGGCCACGACGGAACCCCGTCCCGGGCCTTTGGCAGTGCCGCAGGCCGGGGGACAGGGCCCGGGGACGGAGACCCCGACCCGGGGCCCGGCCGGGCCCCTGGAACCAGCCGGGGCTCCCGGGACCGCAGGCGATGGGGAAGCCTCCCCGGGCCCTCCGGACCGCGCCCCGGGCACCCTGCCGCGCGGCAGGACCCGGGACGGAGCCCGGGGCGGGGAGGCCGCCCTCCCCGGGGCCCCCAGGGGCCCGGCCGGGGCTCCGGAACCCAGACGAGCGAGGGGAGGCTCCCCGGCCACAACGGAACCCCGTCCCGGGCCTTTGGCAGTGCCGCAGGCTGGGGGACGGGGCCCGGGGCCGGAGACCC
The DNA here is from genome assembly GCF_964204655.1 of Triturus cristatus. Classification (NCBI taxonomy): domain Eukaryota; kingdom Metazoa; phylum Chordata; class Amphibia; order Caudata; family Salamandridae; genus Triturus; species Triturus cristatus. The sequence goes on from NW_028188250.1 coordinate 4,296, forward strand.
CGACCCGGGGCCCGGCCGGGCCCCTGGACCCAGCCGGGGCTCCGGGGACCGCAGGCGCAGGGGAAGCCTCCCCGGGCCCTCTGGACCCCTCCCCGGGCACCCTGCCACGCGGCAGGACCCGGGACGGAGCCCGGGGTGGGGAGGCCGCCCTCCCCGGGGCCCCCAGGGGCCCGGCCGGAGCTCCGGGACCCAGACGAGCGAGGGGAGGCTCCCCGGCCCCAACGGAACCCCGTCCCGGGCCTTTGGCAGTGCCGCAGGCCGGGGGACTGGGCCCGGGGCCAAAGGCCTCAACCCGGGGCCCGGCCGGGCCCCTGGAACCAGCCGGGGCTCCGGGGACCGCAGGCGCAGGGGAAGCCTCCCGGGGCCCTCCGGACCCCTCCCCGGGCACCCTGCCACGCGGCAGGACCCGGGACGGAGACCGGGGTGGGGAGCCTGCCCTCCCCGGGGCCCCCAGGGGCCCGGCCGGAGCTCCTGAACCCAATGCAGCCACGGGAGGCACCCCGGCCGCAACGGAACCCCGTCCCGGGCCTTTGGCAGTGCCGCAGGCCGGGGGACGGCGCCCGGGGCCGGAGACCCCGACCCGGGGCCCGGCCGGGCCCCTGGACCCAGCCGGGGCTCCGAGGACCGCAGGTGCAGGGGAAGCCTCCCCGGGCCCTCCGGACCCTTCCCCGGGCACCCTGCCACGCGGCAGGACCCGGGACGGAGACCGGGGCGGGGAGGCCGCCCTCCCCGGGGCCCGGCCGGAGCTCCTGAACCCAATCCAGCCACGGGAGGCACCCCGGCCACAACGGAACCCCGTCCCGGGCCTTTGGCGGTGCCGCAGGCCGGGGGACGGCACCCGGGGCCGGAGACCCCGACCCAGGGCCCGGCCGGGCCCCTGGACCCATCCGGGGCTCCCGGGCGCGCAGGGGAAGGCCCTCCGGCCACCCTGCCACACGGCAGGACCCAGTTGCCGGCTGAGGACCGAGAGGGGTCCCAGAGTACCCTGTCCCTAGTAATCCGGAGGAAGGCTACCCCCCGTTCTTGAAACCCGCACGCTCCGAGTGACGGAGGGGACCCTAGGGGCGAACGCACCCGGCCTCCTGGAGCCCCGGCTGGGATCCGAGAGGCAAATGGACCCTCATCGGGACTTCCAGGCCTGGCCCTGCCATCTGGTCGCCCCATTGGAAAGCATTGCGCGCGACCAGATGGCCGAGGGGAAAGGAGCCACCAGGTGGCCGGCAACTGAAAGGACTCCCGCCTGCCCACCCACCAGGGGCTCGGGGTGGGGACTCTGCTTCCCGGCTGGGCCTCAGGCACGGGGAGGACCACCGGAGCTCTCGGGGCCTGGGCGTACCCGGGGGAGGACTGCCCGGGACCCGTGGAGCCCGTCCCTGGGCACTTTGCCATGCCGCGGCCCGGAGGAGGGAAGCCCCGGGGACCTGGGAGGATGTTGCCCGGGCGTAGCCCATCTGGTCCCCGGCAATGAACCGCACAACCCCAGCATGGGTGTTTCGGCATACCCTGCCCCTACTAATCCGGAGGAAGGATACCCTCCTTTCTTGTAACCCGCGCGCTGCGAGTGACGGAGGGGACCCTAGGCGCGGACGCGCCCGGCCTCCTGGAGCCCTGGCTGGGATCCGGGAGGCGAATGGACCCTCATCGGGACTTCCAGGCCGGCCCGGCCATCTGGTCGCCCCATTGGAAAGCATTGCGCGCGATCAGATGGCCGAGGGGAAAGGAGCGACCGGATGGCCGGCAACTGAAAGGGCTCCCGTCTGCCCGAGCCATAGCGGTAGGGCTCCCGCCTGCCCACCCTCACACCAAGGGCTCGGGGGGGGACTCTGCTTCCCGGGTTGGCCTCGGGCACGGGGAGGTCCACCGGAGCTCTCGGGGCCTGGGCGCCCGGGGGAGGACTGCCCGGGACCCGTGGAGCCCGTCCCTGGGCACTTTGCCATGCCGCGGCCCGGAGGAGGGAAGCCCCCGGAGGCCTTGGAGGATGTTGCCCGGGCGTCGCCCATCTGGTCCCCGGCAATGAACCGCACAGCCCCAGCATGGGTGTTCCGGCATACCCTGCCCCTAATAATCCGGAGGAAGGATACCCCCCTTTCTTGTAACCCGCGCGCTGCAAGTGACGGAGGGGACCCTAGGCGCGGACGCGCCCGGCCTCCCGGAGCCCTGGCTGGGATCCGGGAGGCGAATGGACCCTCATCGGGACTTCCAGGCCGGCCCGGCCATCTGGTCGCCCCATTGGAAAGCATTGCGCGCGACCAGATGGCCGAGGGGAAAGGCGCGACCAGGTGGCCGGCAACTGAAAGGGCTCCCGTCTGCCCGAGCCATAGCGGTAGGGTTCCCGCCTGCCCACGCAGGGCTCCGTGGCTGCAGGGCTCTGGGCCTGCAGGGCTCCGGGGCTGCAGGGCTCCGGGGCTGCAGGGCTCCGGGGCTGCAGGGCTCTGGGCCTGCAGGGCTCTGGGCCTGCAGGGCTCCGGGGCTGCAGGGCTCCGGGGCTGCAGGGCTCTGGGGCTGCAGGGCTCCGGGGCTGCAGGGCTCCGGGGCTGCAGGGCTCCGGGGCTGCAGGGCTCTGGGCCTGCAGGGCTCCGGGGCTGCAGGGCTCCGGGCCTGCAGGGCTCCGGGGCTGCAGGGCCTTGGGCCTGCTAGGGTTCCGGGCCTGCAGGGCTCCAGGGCTCCGTGCTGAAGGGCTCCAGGGTCTGCAGGGCTTTGGGGCTGCAGGCCTCGGGGGACGCCCGGGAGACCCATGGAGCCCGTCCTGGGCACTTTGCCTCGCCGCGGGCTGGAGGAGGAAGCACCCGACGCCCCGGGGAAGTGTCGTCCGGGCTTGGCCCATCTGGTCCCCGCCTGAGAACCGCAATCCCCAGGAGGGGTGTCCCGGCATACCCTGCCCCTACTAATCCGGAGGAAGGCTACCCACCTTTCTTGTAACCCTCGCGCTCCGAGTGACGGAGGGGACCCTAGGCGCGGACGCGCCCGGCCTCCTGGAGCCCTGGCTGGGATCCGCGAGGCGAATGGACCCTCATCGGGACTTCCAGGCCGGCCCGGCCATCTGGTCGCCCCATTGGAAAGCATTGCGCGCGACCAGATGGCCGAGGGAAAGGTGCGACCAGATGGCCGGGACCGGAAGGACTCCCAGCTGCCCACACCGAGCCATAGCGGTAGGGCTCCCGACTGCCCTTGCAGGGCTCCGGGGCTCTGCACCAGGGTCCCTTGTCCCGGGCAGATGGACACTTGGCAGGCCGCAGGACGTGGGATCCCAGGCCCTGACCAAAAATCAGGAGGCCCGGGGCCGGTCCCTGCTTCTCAACACAGCCAGGCTGGGGAGGTCGGGGAGCCTGCCCAAGCACGAGGGACCCGTCCCGGGCACACAGTCCATGAGGTTGTGCGCTCGTTTTCCACAATTTTCTTCAGAATAGTGCGTAGTTGCGCTAGGCAAAGTCCGCCCAGCCCTACTCAGGATGTGCTCTCGTTTTCCACAAATTTTTTTAAAATTCTGCTACGCAAAGTCCGCCCAGCCCTAAGCAAACTCCTACTACGCAGTGGAAAGGACTTAGCCAGCCACCCACCCACCTGGCCCGGTCCCTGCTTCTGATCCCAGCCAGGTCTGGGGAGACTCCCTTCGCCCAATGGACCACGTCACGGGCACCCGGACCCTTACCAGGCCGCAGGACGGGTTCTCACAAACCACACGGTTGTATAGGGGTGGGCAGAAAACTACGCTCCGTCAGCGTAGCAGATAAAGCCAGCCACTCCTGCACACCGGCCCGGTCCCTGCTTCTGATAGCAGCCAGGCCGGAGAGAGCCTCCCTGGGCCCCGGTGGACCCCTGTCTCCAGCACCTAGACCCTCGGCTGTCTTGCAGGACGGGGGTGGCTCACGCACCCCGGGGCCCGCCGGACGGTGCAAGAGCCCCGGGCCCGGTCCCAGCTTCAGAACCCTAGCCAGGCCGGGGAGAAACTCCCTGGGCCCCGGTGGACACCCTTCCCCAGCGCATGGACCCTCGGCTGGCTTGCAGGACGGGGGGCTCCCGCTCCCTGGGACACTGGGACGGAGCACAAGCCCCGGACCCGGGCCCAGCTTCCGAACCCCAGCCAGGCCAGGGAGAGCCTCCCCGGGCCCTGGTGGACACCCTGTCCCCAGCGCCCGGACCCTCGGCTGGCTGGCGGGACAGGGGGCTCCCGCACCCCGGGAACGGAGCTCCAGCACCGGGCCCGGGACCAGCTTCCGGACCCCCAGCCAGGCCGGGGAGAGCCTCCCCGGGCCCCGGTGCACACCCGTCCCCAGCGCCCGGACCCTCGGCTGGCTTGCGGGACAGGGGGCTCCCGTACCCCAGGATGGAGCTCCAGCACCGGGCCCAGCTTCCGGACCCCCAGCCAGGCCGGGGAGAGCCTCCCCGGGCCCCGGTGGACACCCGGTCCCAGCGCCCAGACCCTCGGCTGGCTTGCGGGACAGGGGGCTCCCGCACCCCGGGAACGGAGCTCCAGCACCGGGCCCAGCTCCCGGACCTCCAGCCAGGCCCAGGGAGAGACTCCCAGGGACCCGGTGGACACCCTGTCCCCAGCGCCCTGACCCTCGGCTGGCTTGCGGGACAGGGGGCTCCCGCACCCCGGGAACGGAGCCGCACCCTGGGACGGAGCTCCAGCACCGGGCCCAGCTTCCGAACCCCCAGCCAGGCCGGGGAGAGCCTCCCCGGGCCCCGGTGGACCCTCTCTTCCCTAGCGCCCGTACCCTCAGCTGGTTCGCAGGACGGGGGGGCTCCCGGGCTCTGGGACGGAGCCGCACCCTGGGACGGAGCTCCAACCCCGGGCCCAGCTTCCGGACCTCCAGCCAGGCCAGGGACAGCCTCCCCGGGCCCCCGGTGGACCCCCTGTCCCCAGCGACCGGACCCTCGGCTGGCTTGCGGGACAGGGGGCTCCCGCACCCCGGGAACGGAGCTCCAGCACCGGGCCCAGCTCCCGGACCTCCAGCCAGGCCCGGGGAAAGACTCCCAGGGACCCGGTGGACACCCTGTCCCCAGCGCCCGGACCCTCGGCTGGCTTGCGGGACAGGGGGCTCCCGCACCCCGGGAACGGAGCTCCAGCACCGGGCCCAGCTCCCGGACCTCCAGCCAGGCCCAGGGAGAGACTCCCAGGGACCCGGTGGACACCCTGTCCCCAGCGCCCTGACCCTCGGCTGGCTTGCGGGACAGGGGGCTCCCGCACCCCGGGAACGGAGCCGCACCCTGGGACGGAGCTCCAGCACCGGGCCCAGCTTCCGAACCCCCAGCCAGGCCGGGGAGAGCCTCCCCGGGCCCCGGTGGACCCTCTCTTCCCTAGCGCCCGTACCCTCAGCTGGTTCGCAGGACGGGGGGGCTCCCGGGCTCTGGGACGGAGCCGCACCCTGGGACGGAGCTCCAACCCCGGGCCCAGCTTCCGGACCTCCAGCCAGGCCAGGGACAGCCTCCCCGGGCCCCCGGTGGACCCCCTGTCCCCAGCGACCGGACCCTCGGCTGGCTTGCGGGACAGGGGGCTCCCGCACCCCGGGAACGGAGCTCCAGCACCGGGCCCAGCTCCCGGACCTCCAGCCAGGCCCGGGGAAAGACTCCCAGGGACCCGGTGGACACCCTGTCCCCAGCGCCCGGACCCTCGGCTGGCTTGCGGGACAGGGGGCTCCCGCACCCCGGGAACGGAGCCGCACCCTGGGACGGAGCTCCAGCACCGGGCCCAGCTTCCGAAC